>NW_028251634.1:0-28917 GCF_964263255.1 Lissotriton vulgaris | reverse complement strand
AGAGTCCATTCCCCTGCCACAAACAGGGACTTTGACGTTGGTTCTCTGCTTACATTGACTTCTGTCCTAAGGTGAAGCAGCCACACTGAGCACACATCCACCAGGATCATGGCGTTAACTGTAGCACGCTATGCTAGTGTGCCTCTGCTAGGCATCTGCTGTGTACCCACCTGGAACAGCAAGTAAACATTCATTAGGCACTACTGCCTTGACGCAGAAGCTGACCCAGCAGTGGGACAGGCAGTCCTCCGAAACGTGTTGCGATAAAGGGAAGTATGCGTCCCCCCCTCTTTATCTGTATAATAATGCGTACTGCTTACTATTCTGATATTGCCATGTTCACACGGTTTAATGCTATTTAAATATACTGGCGATTCACAGCTTGACTGGGAATGATTTTAATATTGGAGAACTGGTTACAGGTAAGTACCTACTTTCTTCTCTGCTCCTGGACCCCTTTCCCTTTTGCATCCAATGCTTCCATACCAATAGCACATTGTTTTTTATCTGCCTACACTGTTCTAATAGTACTCCCTTTGTTTCTTTACGTTGCTTGTGCCCTTTCATCTTTCTAATTGCCTATTCTAGCCTTTTATACCGGGTGTTTGCTTCTCCCATGTGCATTTTGTTCTGCATTCTGTTTTCTTGGTGTTGATTCTTTGTACACACAAACTACTACTGCAAACTTGCACTCTATTGCACTGAAAGAGTACAACAGTTAAAGTATACTTTAAGGACCAAAACAAAAAGATACTGATCAGACCATGGACTGGCACTGCAGACATTTACTCATGGTGGGTTTGTAGGCATTGATATCTAGGAGACTGGTGGTAATTATAACAAGAGTGAAATCAAAGTTGTTCTTGGTCACCTTATATCTGTCGACTCTCATGCATGTCCAGTGGTGTCAACTTCTTCTGTTTTCAGCCAGGGTAGTAAGACTGACATAAATGCTCTTGGGTTTCTACGTTTTTACAGTACAGACATTATTAGTGTGTCAGTGTTAACAAGGAAGATAAAGTACTGATGTAAAGAATGTACCAAAGCCTTCTTTAAATAGTTTCTTCTAAGCTAAAATGTTATGTAACCACCAATGTTTATAGAGGTTTTTTTTTCTTTTTCTTCCTCTTAGCACAAGAAAGGCAATAAGAAAGAGAAAGAAAACAAAGCAAACACCACACTGCTGGATAGACTGGAGAAATCGAAGATATTGGATGATGGTTCCGAGCAAATGCTTCCTAGATCTAAGCTGCCTTTAAGAATACAGAACTAACTGTTATTGTGTTCGATCCTCCATTACAAAATTTGTGTATTGAAACATTTATAAATGTTTTGTTTGTCCTGTACATACAATTGATGTCAATGTGACAAACGTTTGTCTTTAGTTATGTGTTTTTACTATTTTCAGATGTATAAATATAAATATATATATATAATTCGCCATGCCGTAGTCTGCTTTTTGGGGTATTTAAAACATTTAGTAAACCTTAATGAACTTTTACTGTCAATAAATATTTAATGGATAACTTGTTTAGTTTCATGCTGTACGCATACTTTAGCCTGTTCGATCTATACACTTTCAACTGGAGAAAATGTCCCTAAAAGGACCCTTTTCATAAAGTTTTGAACTTTCCTGTGCATACCTTTACATACTGTAATCCTTGTCCATGGAACCTGTAGCACACGGAGTCCATGGGTCTCATTAGAGGGCTATGGTTTTGCTCTGTAGTATAAATATCTAGTTACATGCTCCAAACTTGCACATGCTTTTTTTTTTAACCTATACTAGAGGAAGACTTAAGGTGATGAGAGTAACAATATCCTTTTACCTTCTTAGTGAGCTAATGGACTAGTTGGGCCATTGATTAAATGCAGTGGATTCAATCACGGGCTACTCCATTATGTTTTTTACTGTCAAAATAAAGCTAAGGATAAATGATCATTGTTTGAATCAAAATTTTTGATTGTTGGTAATGAAGTTACATGTTTGCCCTCTATGATACAAGGAGGCAACAGAGTGTCCTTTTAATGTGAGCAAACCCACAGCAGAGAATAAAGGTGGCTAGCTAGTGTTGGTTGTAGCTCGTTTTTAATACATAAAGGGGTCCCTATTTGATAGGATCTTCTTTATGGGGTAAGTTTCAGTGTTTATAGTATCACTTTAGTACACGCAATTAGTACACTCACTATTGCACACGTGCACTTTGTCGTCACTGTTACATATTGTTTGTTCTTACTTTTTTTCACGGTATGGATGTGCTGATGATGAGAACCTGAGTCCACTGGTAAGTACCAACCAGCTAGACTCCCATGGTGTTGTTTCCGTGAGGCACTCCATACCATTTCTCACATTTATTTCGTCACTATTGGGACTCACCGGCACAATTAATTAATTTTCTTAGCTAATTTACATGGGGTTACACAACGTGGGAACATGTTTTAATAATTTCCACATAGAACCTGGGACCTACTTAGACAGATATTGGAATATATACCACATTAGCAGCACATAATATTGTGGCAGCTATTGACTGACATTAGGTCCACGTGTAGAGGTTCTAGTTTTAGGCCAGGTCCTTATTGTGTTTTGTGGTAATGAAGTGGCAGCCTGCTTAAGTATTCAGCAGCATCCTATAATATGGAACGGAAAATTAGCCCAAAGTCAACTACAACTTTCTCAGAGATGCATGATGTTCTTGCAGATTCCCTTTATCAATGTTATTTCTAACCTTCCGAACAGTCTGGAAAAGCTTTTCCCCAGCAATCTCTCTCCATTACCAGGCGGTGCAAGTTGATTTCAGACTGCCTCTGGACATGATGCTAGAGTTTATTAAGCACCAGCTGGCATATTGACATCCATTCCTGTTTTTCGGTGCCTCCTCAATGCTGATCGAGAGCTATTGTGCGGTTTCTCCATTCTGGAATTCCTCACAATGTCCCACAGTTGAAAGATTCAGGGTTCAAGCCCTTATGAAGATGTCACAGAATGATGTCCTTAAGACCATCATAACACCTGCTTGTTTGTTTGGGATCTGAGCATGCCTGTGATTCTTCTCTGTACACCTGAGTCCCATCAGGGAGTGTAAGCAAAGTAGTTTTTGGCCTTATGTGAGCCACTTGTCAGGGTAATGACCTTCCAAGAAATCTTCACATAAACACAAAAAGAACCATATGAAGAAACTTCCACCACCAGGAAAATGTTCTGCTCCAGGACTGTTCAGAGTCTTGGTGCCATGCCTCAATGCTGAAATTTTCATTGTTTGACAAGATCTCAAGGCAGAAAAAAAGGAGACCAGAGTTCCTGATGGATACTTCTATTTTTTTAAAATATTTTTTATTGAATTTTTTTTCCCCATTTTACAGCAAGCAGGACAAATTACACAAATGGCTAAAACATTCCAAGAGACAAAATATAGTAAGAGACGGATCATAACAAGTCTAGACGTGGTCTGGTTCTGAAACATTCTCTACCCTCAGCTGACCCCGCAATAACCCTCAGCTGACCCCGCAATATTGGCAAATTACCGGCCAATATCTCTGCTCCCGGCCTTCTCCAAACTCCTGGAAAGGCACGTACATTCTGCCCTCACTCTCTTCACTGAGGAAAACGACCTCCTTCACCCAACACAATCGGGCTTCAGAGCAGGATTCTCCACGGAGACCGCCCTGCTGGGTGTGACCGAAAACATCAGGAGACTCATGGATGATGGTCAAACGGTCGCACTCATTCTATTAAACCGGAGTGCAGCTTTTGACACCATCTCACATAGTAAACTCCTGGCCACACTCGAGAGGAATGGTATCCGTGGTGATGCACTAAAATTGATAGAGTCCTTCCTAACAGATAGGACTTTCCAGATTAAATCTACCCTCGCCTGCTCTGATACTTTCAATGCCCCACACGGAGTACCTCAGGGCTCCTTCCTGAGCCCGCTGTTTTTCAACCTTTACCTCAGACCCTTAGCTGACCTAGCTGACAGCGTAGGACTCACCCTCATGACCTACGCTGATGACTCCCAAATTATTTTTTCATTGTCAGACTCAAAACCCTCAGCTCCTTCCCTTCTCAAACACGGGCTCCATAAAATCTTCCGCTGGATGTCCACCAACCAGCTGAAATTAAACGTTGATAAAACCAAGATCCTCCTGTTAGGAAAAAATAAAGAGCTATGGAACTCCTCCCATTGGCCCCCCGAATTGGGAAATCTCCCCACTCCAGCAACCCAGGTAAGAAACCTAGGGGTCATCATTGATGCCCTATCGTTGAAACAGGCTAATAAAGTGGCAGGTTTTTGTTTCACCATCATGAAGTGGCTGAAAAAAATCCTATGGATGCAATGGATGCTGCCCCTTGCCACCCAAGACCGTAGTCAACGCACTGATTACATCGCGTTTTGACTACGGCAATATTCTCTATCTGAGCTCAAATCAGGCAGTCATCAAACGGCTACAGCTGGTTCAAAACTCAGCTGCGAGACTCCTGTGCAGAATACCAAAAACCGCCAGGGTGTCAAAACATCTGAACGATCTACATTGGCTCAGGGTAGAAAACCGTATCAGTTTTAAAGCCCTGAGCTACATGTTCAGGATAAAATAAAAAACGGCACCGGAATATCTGCAATCATTAGCCACTCCCTACCTACCAGCGAGAAATCTGCGCTCCCAAACAGCATCAAACTTCGCGGTCCCCAGGTTCAGACTGACAAGAATGGGAGGAAAATCTTTGTGTAAGTGGGCCTATTCTGTGGAACACACTTCCCCTACACATACGTAAAGAAGAAAACTACGCCAGGTTCAGAAAGAACATAAAGACTTGGCTTTTCCAGAAACAACTATACTAAATCATGCTCATCATATACCTTTGCTCAACCACATGTCATAGGCGCAGGGAAACCCTTTTTGGTTAGCGGTGCGCCATACAAGTGTAAAAAATAAAATTAAAATAAAGACTGCAAAAAACAAATGGGAGGTCAAATATTTTTACATTGAGTTGGAATTCATCCTCAGTAACAACAAACAAGTAAGAACACAAGCCAGAGGGGAGAAGAAAATATCTTAAGTAATCAGACATCAGCACAGTAGCCAGGAACAGGATCAGTCCAGTTCCCCCTGAATCCAGTGCTGGACCGGTGCCCAGAGCTTCCTGCCTAGGGCTCTTTTTCTCCGACCCTTTGTTATAAATAGCCATTTCCATATGATACATGGCTAACAAACGAGCCCTCAAAGTAAAGAAGGAAGAATGTTCCGGACTGATCCCTTCCTGTGTAATGTAAGCACGCATAATTGCCATGGATTTAAAAAGTAAATTTCTTTTCCCCTCTGATAGCGGTCCTGAGGATAGTCCAATTAGGGCTAATTCATCTGTCGGAATGACTGGAGAACCAAATAGAAGTGATATAAAAGATTGGATTGCAGAGACAAATAAAGTTAATTGAGGACAAGAAAAAAACATGTACTGCATCGGCAGCAAACAAACCACACCTACTACATGAAGTACCCCTTGTCGAACCCCATTTAGCAATTTTCGATGGCGTATAATATAAATCAAATGAAGCCATTTAATATTGTGAGCGTGATCTGCCGGTTATCAAAATAGTGTTAGCCAATGCAATAGATTCCTCCACCAGAATGTTATCAATACCAAACTTCGCCGCCCATCTCCCTTTATGAACCGCTATATCATCTGGACATGATGAGATTAGTAGGTTATAAAAGAACCCTATTCTCCTTTTGCTATACATATTATCAATAAGAGGGATCCTCTGCATCCCAGACTTTACCTTGAGAGCGTAGAGCATTAAAAAAGCTATGTATTTGAAGATACTTGTAATAATCAGTACTTGTAAGATTATATTTAACCAACTGCTCTGGGAAGGATATAAGATGATCGTTTTGCCATAAATCGCCAACACAATAAATGCCAGAGTTCCGCCATCTAATCATTATATGATCTCTAAAGATTGAGGGAAAAATAGTGGATGTAAGAGGTGTATATAATGACATTTTTTGAATCCCTAAGTGGCGCCTTATCTGGTTCCAAACCATAAACGCTGCTTTCAGAATCTTAAACTTAGTTTTTTTAAAGTAACTAGGCTCAACATTTTTTAAAAGGCAGCCACGGGACTCCACTCCCAATGCAAATTTGTATATTGATGGCGAATGGCTCACTGGAATTCGGGCCTTTACACCTTTTATCAAAGGAGTAATAAACTGTGTAGGAAGGTGGGTACCTGACTATGGTTACCCCAGATTTTTTGCCTTGTTTTAGCTGGTTTTCGACTTAGTTGGCCTGGTTCCCTGCTAATCAGGGCCCCAGGCTATCTGCTCTCTGTAAAATGGATTCCATGTACCCTAGGTGCATAACTAGATTGGCTTGGATCACCTTATCAGCCCCTGTACAGTGCACTATAGGTGCCCAGGGCATAGGTGCATCCAAGGCCTACCAGGGGCTGCAGCATATCTTTTGCCACCCCTGGCTGGCTATCCAAAATTGACACAACTGGCTGATCACTCAGCTGGGGCAAGGTGGTGTAATCACCCCTTGCTTAGATATAGTATGCCTATATCTAAACCTATCTGCACACATATATACCTATAAGTCACTCCTATGGCAGGCCTTAACAATCCTGGAGGCAGAGTGCTTGGTTTTATGTGAGATGGTGCTCTAGCATGAGCTGAGCCTGTCTACAGCTGTCGGGACCAATTCCCTAAGCTATTCCGGGATATTGCCATACACTATTAAGTTCATTATAATCCATCGCGGTTATATGTTAACTTTGGTTTGGCTTTATCAAAACATGTTGTGTAAGGTGTCATACGATTTGGAATACTATCCCCTCGACAGTCCTGTTGACGGGGATAGCATTCCATCCCTCTAGAGGGAGACGACATGTTACTTTGCTAAAACGCGGTTGATTTTAAAAGGAGCCTCAGCACCACAAAATGGATGCTTCTGCCACAGACACAGGTCTGACCTCCTGCTGCTGACCGAAACTCAGCCAAGGAGGCCTGGACAAAGGGTTTCCTGTCACAGGGAGGTGTAACACCACCCCAGACAGGAGATAGTGGATTGTAGCAGGGAGGTTTGAAAGAAACCAGACACTGCCTGGGGAGCACAAGACTTCCCCTTGCATAATCCGGTCAAACCGGTTCTGGGGCTCACCAGCCCCAGTCCCAGCGCGACCCTGGACAAAGGGAAAGGGGTGTAACCACCCTCTTCCTGGGTCCCACCCATAGGAGGGACCTAGCAGGTAATCCAGCCCCCTAGATTGGTATAAGAATGGGAGCAGTGCCAAAGCACTCAGATTATCCTGACTGAAACTTATGAAACAAAACTCTGGACCCCTCGACATCCTACTCGACGTAGAAGACTGAAGAATCTCCCTTGTGGTCAAGGAGTGACCACCCTGTGCAAAAAGGCACCATCCAACACCTCAACGTTTGCTTTGTTGCAGTTCCCGCCGGAACTCAAGCAACAGAGTTTGACCAGACCAAGCGAGCCTGCCTTCTAACAGCCCGATCCACAGTCCCTGCAGAGCTGAGACCCGTGGAGGCGACCGGAAGCGTGGGGCCCGCCATCTTGGAAAGACCACGAGACGCTGACCGTGCAGCCCACGAGTGACCCTCGGAACTGTACATTGGGGTTTGAGAAGCCCCAGCCCTGAGCCTCTTTTGCACCGAAGCTCACCCCTCTACACTCACCGAGTGCTGCGCGGGGCCCTTCTGCTTCTTTTGGCTCAACGTGTTGGCCCGGTCACTTGCCCGTTGGCTTGTGGCCCCTGTCCCGACGAACCTTGAAATCTAACTTGCGATTCTGGTTGCTCCAGACTTGCACCCGCTCCTCTGAAAAGGAACACCCGCTGTGACCCTCCTGGTCCGAGTGCAACGCCATCTTTGAATCCTGCGTGGGTTGCCCTTGCCAAGGGTTGTTTGCTCCAATCCGAAAGCCGACACCGCCGACATCGAGAGCCTGTGTGGGACAGCTCGTGATCCACTCCTGAACATCCTTGGTGCCCCAGAGTCTACGTGGCAGCGGAGAGAAGGGACCCGTCAGCGACCTGAAAGCGCCAGGCATTGCCTGGTTCCTTCTGGTTCCATCCTGGTCACTGCTAAGTGACCCAGACTCTGTCTCTTCTGCTTTCAGATCATCTTTAACTTCGATCCACCCTTGGATCACACCGGACACTTCTCGTCTCGACGCCTGCAGCATCTTCAGCTTTAAGCACCAGCAACCTACGTGACAAAACCCGACACTACTTCGCACCTGTGCACCCGCTTCCTGTGGGTGAGGTAACTCAGCAACGCGGTGTTCCCACACTGGTACACACCTCTAGTGTATGTGTCTTAAGTTTCGTCCTTCTAGGTTGAGCGGAAGTATTGTTAAACAGTAACTTTATAACTTTTACGCACCATTGACTTTGCATTGGTGCATGCCTGTGCTTTAAGCGCTGCACCCGAATCCCACAGGCTTTTCCCGACTTCAGCATTGCTAGTCCCGACTGCTCCCAGCGGTTCCCTAGGCCTAACCACTGTTCGATTGGTATCTCTTATACCACTTTCTTAATATATGGTCTGAGTGGCCACCCGCCCTCATCCATAATTGTGCAACTTTGTATGTTTAACTGTGCTTTTGTTTAAACGCTTGTGCCTCTAGACTCATAAAGAGTATAGAGGATTATTCTAGTAATAAATACATATATTTTTTATACTATGTAACTTGTGTGGTGTCCTTTCATTTGATATTACAGGATTGTGATTGGTAAAACAGCTCGCTTAACACGACCTGTAGAGTTAAGGCTGAGTAGTCCATGCTACCCTTAGGATAGCTTGTCTATAAGGTTGACTTACAACCAGACACCATAAGGGATTGTTTGGACTGATACATGGTGGTTCCAGAATTGGAAACATCATATATCAGGCCAACTTCTCACATTGGTGTGCAGCGGTGTGGATTTGAGCGTGCTGTTGTTTTACCATTGCACTCTTTTTACCAAATTGAAAGATCACATCAAGTATCTTAGGTACATATAAACAAAAGCTTAGCATATTTAAGTTCTACTGAACTTAGTAGTTGTAGATTAAAGGGATTAGCACACCCTGCCTACAACTCACTAGCAAGGTACAGTAGGAAAACACTTAGTGTAGGTAAGTGCACCACTTGCACCTCACTAGCAGTCATGTCTGGCACAGAGGGAGCTTCAGGCTCTTCACCTGTGACAGTTGACCTTACCAAGGCAACTTCCAGCTATGACAAACTTAGTCATAAAGACTTGAGTGCCTTATGCATTGCAAGAGGGCTAAAAAGGTGTCACAACCCCACCATTCCTTCCCTGATAGCCATCCTGGACAAGGATGACTTAGCTAAGGCGAGTGCAGTTCCCTTAGATGCAGGAGATGGAGTGAACCCCCCTGAGAATGAGGACACCCCAGTGGTGGATGAGGAGGAAGAAGAAGAAAAGGAGGAAGACTCAGAAGTAGATGAGTCTGATCAGAATCAGGGGTTAACCAGGTACCAGTGGGGAGGCTTAGCCGAGCCAACTTGGACCTACATAAGGATGCAGAGGGCCAGCACCTCCCCAGACCCTATAACCTAGTTCCCTCGGGTAATAGAAGGTTGAGATCTCCCTCAAGGGACTCTCATATTTCTAGTGCCTCAAGGAAATCTCAAAGGGGAATGACTTCCCCCCCCCAGAGAAAAGAGCATAGGGCCAGAATGAGGGCTGTCCAACTCCAGATAGAGAGGTAAGAGGTAGCCCTGGCTCAAGCTAAACTTGCTTTAGCAAGAGAACAAAAGGTTCAAGGCATGTGGGCCGCTAAATTCATATCTTGTGCATTGATCGCCGCCTAGTGTTGGGTCTGGATGATTGCACCTTGTTGTCCTGGAAGAGTCTTTGAAGTATTAAGAGATAGGTGGCTCCTCCCCTGGACTACAGTGCGCATGGCCATCATCTCCATCCTCCGATTGTTTTTTTCCGCCATTGGGTTCGGATGTGTTCCGTGACACTTGTTCGGAACCTATAGGAAAAACTTGTTTTCTTCAGGCCAAAAGGCCTCTTTAAGCGTCGGTATTGTACTTCGTTCGGTTCTGAGTTACCTTATCCGGTTTTCCGGATACTTGAGCACGTGTGCTCCCAGCTTTTTAGGCCCGATCGAAGATTGACATCAACGATGGAATTCCAGGCCCCGTTTAAACGTGACCCGGTCTGTAACGCGAAGTACCCTCTCTCAGACGTGCACCCTGTGTGCAACAGATGTCTGTCTCCAGACCACGACGAGGAGAGTTGCTTGGCCTGTTCGAAATTCAGGTCGGAAGAGGCGCTCGCTCTTCGACGTGAGGCGAGACTACCGGCGTGGAGAGCATCGGATGTGGAGGATACCTTCGAGACTGGGGACGACAAGGGCGTCCAAGAGGATGAACCGGAGCACTTCTCCGACCCGGCCTCCTGTCAAGAATCTTACTACAGAGAAGAGGTAGACGATGAGAACATCGAAGAAGATGAAGCCGTCGAGGTAAGAGACGACGGTATGGCCATTGGAGCCGCAGAGGGCGGCTCCAGCGATGAGCAAGACCCAACCGAAACTTCGGGGGTCGAAAGTGACACTGTCTTGTCAAAGGCTCAGGTCGAAGCATCGCCGGAAGGCCTTAGCCAAGATCTTTATACTCATTCTACAGCCCCGCAACTTGGCCCGGCTAAGAATATTTCAGAGCCTTCGGTGGGTGCGCCTTTGAAATCGAAACTGAAACTGGTCAAACCAGTATTCGTTTCGCACAGCCTCGTTCCATCGGATCCTAAGAAGGCTCGGAGTGTCATTGCCCCTTCGGGGTCACAAAAGGGTGCCAACCCGAAGATCGGTGCATCCAAGAAGGTGCCAAGGCCCAAAGAGACGGAGCGACGTCATCTAAGGCTGCCCTCGGGGCGTGGACACTGAAGACGGACATGAGTCGCAGCCGCCCCTCAGTCCGAATGCATACAAGTTGATGCTGGTGAAGGTTCTCGAAGACAAGCACAAAATGGCCGCGTTGGAACGTGACGCATCAAGCCGCGGCCATTTTGGGAATCCCAGCGCAACACCTGGCTCGAGGTTGGCAATGGCCGTGAAAAAAGTCAAACAGCCATCGGGGCCTCCACCTATAGTTTTTGGACTGCCTCCGACTGCAAGCCCTAAAACGTCTAAGTCGGCACAGGGCACCGACATGGTAACATGATGTCCAAACTTAGGGGAACGACCGCCACTCCTGAAGGCGTCGGTTCCACTCCACCTTCTTCTGAAAGCTCAAAGAAGTTGTACATTGACTCTGCAACCGGGAGACTCACCCTTTTCAAATGGAAGATCTTGCCGGAAAAGCCAATAGAATCCTATCAGATTCCACTTAAAAGGAAAAGAAACTCTGCTTCCTCGCCAGTTCTTCTCGAGTCCGTAGGACCCTATGGACAAGCCTTTACACATTCCCCCACACGCACTGAGGATGGTGGGGGGGTGGCCAAAATGACGAGCTATTCAACTATCCCGATGAATCTAATCAGGATGACTCGCAGGATGTGCTCGACGATCAAGGCACGGCGGACACCCAGTGTTACCAAGTAAAGACAGCCCCCGCAGAGGATACTGCGGCGTTCAACGCTCTGATTGAAAGGGCAGCGTTGAACCACGATGTGGTAATGCATGCGGACCCAGTTGAGGAGGACTTTCTGTTTGATACCTTCTCTACGTCGGACAGATCAGTGAAGACGCTGCCGATGCTGAAGGGTGTCCTTAAGCACGCCAATGACCTTTTCAAGGACACAACCAGAGCAAGGATGGTGAACCAACGTATTGAAAAGAAATACAGGCCTGCTCCTGTGGACCCTACGTATATAAGAAGTCAATTGCCATTGGACTCTTTGGTGGTCTCCAATGCCCAGAAGAGGGCGAACTCACAAACAGGTGGTGATGCTCCTCCCCCAGTCAAAGAATCTAAAGTATTAGAAGCCTCTGGGAAGCGGGTTGCTGCACAGGCGGCGAATATTTGGAGAATAGCTGATACACAGGCTCTACTGGCTAGATACGATAGGGCTCACTATGATACACTAGAACAGTTGTTGCAACACTTGCCTAATGAATATAGATAGGGGGGCGGACATGTTGATTCAGGAAGGGAAACTGATATCAAACGCTTCTATCAAGTGTGCCCTAGATTCAGCAGACCCTGCAGCCAGGGCCATTAACACTAGTGTAATGCTAAGGAGGCAGGCATGGTTACGAATTTCAGGATTTAAGCCAGAAATACAAACAAGTTTGCTCAATCACCCGGTTAACCCAGATTTCTTGTTTGGGCCTGACGTTGATGCGATTCTTGAAAAGATCAAGAAAGACACCGAGATGGCAAAGTCTATGGGGGCCTTGCAGTCTCAACAGTTCAGAGGGGGTTCTTTTTTCGTCGCTCAGGTAGTAGAGGGCCGTCAAGAGGGCAAACATCTCAACAAACACAATACAATAAAGGTGGTGCACAGACCACCTTTAACAAAGGCAATAGAGGTGGATACTGTGGTAACAGCACCAAAGGCAGAGGACGTGGAAATAATAACACCAGGTCCTCAGCAAATACCAAACCGTGACGTCTTGTCACTGCCCCCGGACCATGTAACACCGGTCGGGGGACGACTCCAGCAGTTCCTGCCAGTCTGGGAAGGCATTACCACAGACCAGTGGGTGAGGCAACTTATCCAGTACGGGTATTGTTTAGAACTGACATCCACTCCACCCGACATACCACCAAGACACCATCCACAGAGCATTTACATTTATTACAGCAAGAACTGGCCAGCATGCTGCAAAAAGGGGCCATAGAACTAGTGCCTCTAGAGGAGCACGGAACAGGGGTGTACTCTCTCTATTTCTTAGTCCCAAAGAAAGACGGGTCTCTCAGACCCATTCTGGATCTGAGACCGTTGAACCTATACATCCTTTCAGAACATTTCCACATGCTGACTCTGCAACAGGTCCTGCCATTGCTCAGTCAGGGGGATTTCCTGGCAACTCTGGATCTGAAGGATGCTTATTTCCATATACCTATACATCAGGCACACAGGAAATACCTCAGGTTCACTATACAGAACAAGCATTACCAGTTCAAGGTACTACCCTTTGGAGTGACCACTGCTCCCAGAGTGTTCACCAAGTGCTTGGTGACAGTGGTGGCGCACCTTCGGAGACAACACATTCATGTCTACCCTTACCTGGACGACTGGCTTGTGCAAGCGAAGTCGGCCCAGCAGTGCGTCAGCCACGTGTCCCGCACGATTCATCTTCTGCACAGTTTGGGATTTTCTCTGAACTATCCCAAGTCGCATCTTCAACCCGCTCAAGTACAGCAATACTTGGGAGCGACGTTGGACACTGTGACGGCTACAGCCCAGCCAAACTCCGTGCGAATCGACAGCATGAACTGCTGATTCGCAAATTCAAACCACAACACTCACTACAGGCGCGAGTGTTTTTGCAGTTGATAGGCATGATGGCCTCCTGCATCTTCATAGTCCTGCACGCGAGACTGCACATGCGTCCGCTCCAAGAGTGTTTAGCACGACAGTGGAATCGGGCTCAAGGACAATTGAAAGACCTAGTGTTGGTGACCGGTCATGCGTACAACTCTCTGCATTGGTGGAATCCATGCAACCTTTGCAAGGGACGACCGTTCCAAGAGCCTGTACCACAAATAGTGCTCACGACGGACGCATCCCTCCTGGGGTGGGGGGCGCATCTCCTTCATTATACAGTGCAGGGACTACGGTCGGATCAACAGAAAAAGATGCACATCAATCTGCTGGAATTGATGACAATCTTCATGGCTCTGAAGGCTTTCAAGATACATCTGTGCAACAAGGTCTTGTTGATCCGGACGGACAACATGACGGCCATGTATTACATTCAGAAGCAGGGAGGTACTCACTCTCCACAGTTGTCACACTTGGCTCAGAGCATGTGGAAGTGGGCCATTCAGAGGAACATTTTCCTCATGGCGGAGCACCTCCCGGGCCAGGACAACCAGATGGCGGATCTGCTCAGCAGGCACAGCCATCAGGTGCACAAGTGGGAGATTCATCCCTCGGTGCTGCAACCATACTTCCAGCAGTGGGGACATCCAGACATCGACCTGTTCGCCACAAACGAGAACGCAAAATGGCCAAACTCCGCCGCCAGGTTCCCACACTCGCGGTCTCAGTGCAATGCGATATGGATGAACTGGTCAGGCAGATTTGCGTACGCTTTTCCGCCGGCCCCGCTCATACCTCTGGTGGAACGGAAACTCAAACAGCACTCGATGACTCTCATCCTGGTTGCTCCAACGTGGGCGAAGCAGGCATGGTACACCACGTTCCTAGAACTTTCCGTGGTGCCTCATCAAAGACTGCGTCTTACGCCCAGTCTTCTCACCCAGAGCCATGGCGAAGTTCAGCACCCAGATCCGCAACAGTTAAACCTTGCGATATGGCTCCTGAAGTCATAGAATTTGGGTATCTGAATCTGCCTCCTGATTGAATGGACATCATCAAGGAGGCAAGACGGCCTACCACTAGGGCCTGCTATGCTGCCAAATGGAAACGTTTTGTCATTTACGGCTCCAACCATGACATAAACCCGCTGAATGCATCAACACAGAACATTTCACTGTTCCGAGTGCCAGCCATAAAGGCTTTTATGGAGGGACTCAAACGAGTCATTCCACCCAGAAGACCACCTTCGCCGGTCTGGAATCTTAATATAGTTTTGACCAGACTGATGGGACCTCCTTTCGAACCTCTCCACTCTTGTGAGATACAGTTCCTAACTTGGAAGGTTGCCTTCTTAGTAGCCTCCCTTCCCCCCCCCCCCCCCCCTCCTTCCAAACCCCCCCCTTTTTTTTTTCCCTTTTCCTCTCCCCCCCCCCCCTTCTTCATCCACGTAACCCGTTCCAACATGTCTGCCTTCGTTCAGACATAGAGCTCCCACATCTCACATGGTCCTTTCTTTATTTCACCTCAGTAGTTCGTGTCATCCTGCAGCCCGTTCCCCCCCCCCCTTTTCCCACCCCTCCCCCCACGTACTCCACTCTAACATGTCTGCCATCGTTCAGACACAGAGCTTTCACTTCACACCAAGTCCTTTCTTTTTTTCCCCCAAGTAGTTCGTGTCACTCCTCCCCCCCCGTTCGCTCATTGGCCCTACCGCGCCAGTTCCATGGCTTCAAAATCATCGGCACTTCCGTGGCAATTCTCGATCGGGTCCGACCGACTGATGCCGAAAGACTCCACTATTGGAAGGCAGACGGGACTTTAATTTCAGGTAATTTCGCCCGTGTTAGCCTTGACACCCTTTAATCCCCCAGCCCCTTTACTGCCACGCTATGCGGCTCTGATTGATACCGCGCTTTACTAATACTGTGTCCATCAACCCTTCGGTTCCAGATTGTTTTTACTTGGACACCGTATTTAGCATGTTCGTCCGTCTGACGCTGGAAGATTCCACTATTGGAAGACAGGCGGGAATTTAACCTGAGGTAATTTCTCTTGTGCCAACTTTGACACACCATAATCTCCCAGCCCCTTGACTGCCATACTATGCAGCTCTATTTGATATCGCGGTCTACTAATACCCTGTCAATTACCCCTTCGGTGCCAGACTGTGCTTACTTGGACACCGTTGATGATGTACCGAATTATAATAAGTACCCGACCTTAGACCCCCACCATTCACACGCTGGACGGACTGCCGCCTCAGGTATCACGCGCCTACGCCCTTCACCCAGCCTTCCACCCCTTGTTACCCTTCACCTTTCCTTCCCTCCCCCCCCCCCCCTCCTTATCTGGTTCCCTACCCGTTCCGTGCTAACCACACTTCCCGCCTAAAATGTGCTTGTCTTCATTCACAGGCACTCCAGTTCACCTCATCAGCATCCCTCTTCCACCCTGGGCTCCTCCCAAGAACGTCATTGATGTAGTACGGAGCATTGCGACAGACCACAATCACAGGTACCTATCTTAGATACTATCGTCTCCTGGTAACTGCACCAGTCAGGATATCGTGTCCCATTACTACATTTTTATATTTACCCTTTCCCTGTCTGCATTAGAATTTCCAGTATTTTCATCAGTCCCTATTGGACCGCCGTAACCAGAGGTCTCTTCAACCTTTGAACCCAATCAAACAAAGGTATATGAACAGTCTTGGAACCCTGTTTTCTTGTCTGCTTTTCATCTAACATGTTTATTAGCAGTAGCAAACCCCCCCCCCCCCCCCCCCCCCCCCCCATTGGGCATTTCTCCCTGCCATCCATTTGAGTTTCACACACTTTTTTCATCTATATCTCAGTGACTGGAAAGTATACATTCCCATAGGGCTCTTTAGTCTTTGTTCCCACTTCCTATCTGTTTTACTAATCTCCTGATAATATGGTATTCGTTAATGGAAAGACAGCTAGGATGTACACTACTTTCTGCATAGGTTTACTGTACATTCTTAGATGCCTCACTCTCTCCGCATAAATAATCCATCAAGTTGATCAATATGTATGCCCACAATTATGCAAAAACAACTAGGACGTACATATTGTTGTATATACCCAACATCGATAGAAATATCGTGCAGTATGCTGTATATACCTATGTAGATATTCTCTTGTATAATGCAGGATGTTGGGACGTTTACCTATATGTCCACATGTATGCACAACCAGTTAGGATGTATGTGGATTTGTACATAGCAGGACAAGTTTAAGTTATTTCAGGACTTTTCTGTTCGTGATTTTAACCAAAAACTTGTAAATAGATTACACTGTATGTTTTTTGAGCACTTGTATGAATAGGACAACACTGACACTGACATGTAATGTATCTTTCTGTTTGCATAGGTTCACTAGAGGAATTTCATGGCTTCCTGATGAAGGCTCTCAGCCGAAACGCGCGTAGTTGTTGTAACATCTAGCCATGTTTTTAGATTGTAATTGATCAGCACCACTACTATAGTCTCCGAATTGTGAAATGTCAAACTGTATTGTAAATTAGAAATGAACCAAACAGTTTAACATATGATATATGTAGATCAATTGTCACATATAAAGAGGAGACAACAAATTGTGTGCCTTTTAACTATAAAGAAATCTTTAAACAAAATAATAATAAAAAATTTATATTTTTGTACCATGCATGGTGTTTAATCAGATTTATTACTGTCTGATGTCAGGTTTTGTCCATCTACTAAATACCGTTCCTAATTACCTGTTTTTTCAAACTCATTTGTATATCCCGAATTAGGAACTCTAGTAAGGGGTACCCCCTTCTTTTTGTGCATACACACACCACGTTCCTAGAACTTTCCGTGGTGCCTCATCAAAGACTGCGTCTTACGCCCAGTCTTCTCACCCAGAGCCATGGCGAAGTTCAGCACCCAGATCCGCAACAGTTAAACCTTGCGATATGGCTCCTGAAGTCATAGAATTTGGGTATCTGAATCTGCCTCCTGATTGTATGGACATCATCAAGGAGGCAAGACGGCCTACCACTAGGGCCTGCTATGCTGCCAAATGGAAACGTTTTGTCATTTACGGCTCCAACCATGACATAAACCCGCTGAATGCATCAACACAGAACATTTCACTGTTCCGAGTGCCAGCCATAAAGGCTTTTATGGAGGGACTCAAACGAGTCATTCCACCCAGAAGACCACCTTCGCCGGTCTGGAATCTTAATATAGTTTTGACCAGACTGATGGGACCTCCTTTCGAACCTCTCCACTCTTGTGAGATACAGTTCCTAACTTGGAAGGTTGCCTTCTTAGTAGCGATCACGTCGCTGAGACGGGTTAGCGAGCTGCAAGCCCTAACCATCCAAGAACCTTTAATACAGGTTCACGCAAATAGGGTGGTGCTACGCACTAACCCTAAATTCATGCCCAAGGTAGTTTCTCAGTTCCACATTAATCAAACTATTGAACTGCCAGTTTTCTTCCCTAATCCAGACTCCGTAGCAGAAAGATCACTGCACACATTAGACGTCAAACCAGCTCTCCTGTACTATATAGACAGGGCGAAGGATTTCAGGAAGACTAAACAACTCTTTGTTGCTTTTTCACCACAGCACAAGGGCAAACCCATTTCCAAATCAGGTATAGCCAGATGGATTGTTAAGTGTATTCAGATTTGTTATCAGAAGGCTAAACGCACACTAACAGTCTCCCCAAGGGCGCATTCCACACGCAAGCTAGGAGCATCCATGGCTTTCCTGGGTAACATTCCATTAGAGGACATATGTAGAGCAGCCACATGGAATAACATACATACATTCACCAAACACTATTGTGTTGATGTACATTCCAAGCAGCAGGCTGCTGTAGATCAGGCTGTTCTAAAGTCCCTCTTTCAGGCTGCTGCAGCTGGCTCGGGCAACCGCCGCTAAGGGAGAAACTGCTATTTAGTCTATGCACAAGATATGAATTTAGCGGCCCACATGCCTCGAACGGAATATGCTACTTACCAGTATGCATCTGTTCTTGGCATGTAGGGCCGCTAACATTCATATCGCCCGCCCATCCTCCCCGGTGCCTGTCGCAGCTGTAGTAGTCAGAATTATTTGTAAGCATGGTCATCAAGTATTGTATTGGACTCCATCTCTGCCACAATGGCGAAAAACAATCTGAGGATGGAGATGATGCCCATGCGCACTGTAGTCCAGGGGAGGAGCCACCTATCTTGTGATACTTCAAAGACTCTTCCAGGACAACAAGGTGCAATCATCCGGACCCAACACAAGGCGGCAATCTATGCACAAGATATGAATGTTAGTGGCCCTACATGCCAAGAACAGGTGCATACTGGTAAGTAGCATATTCCTTGTGTGGATTAGATTCCACTGGTGGCAGCAATTTTCCTAGAGAGAGAGAGAGAGAGACAGACAGACAGGGCCTATGATAATAGAAACCTGACAAAGATTGTGCCCCCCTACAAGGAAGGGGATGACCTCCACAAGTGGATAACTGTTCTTGAGAGAGCCTGCATGGTACAGCAGGTTCCTGAAGAACAGTGGGCAGCAATCTTATGGTACTCCTTTTCTGAGAAAGGGAGAGATAAGCTCCTCACTGTCAGACATGAGGATGCTAACAACTACAAAGTCCTGAAGAGTGCTCTAATAGATGGGTTTGGCTTAACCACTGAACAATACAGGTTAAGGTTCAGAGACACCCAGAAGAGACAGACTCAGGACTGGACTGATTTTGTAGATTGTGCTACTAAGGCTCTGGAGGGTTGGCTACATGGCAGCAAAGTACATGACTTTACAGGATTATATGATTTGATTATGAGGGAGCAGATCCTAAGTAATTGTCAGTACCAGCTCTTACACCAGCACCTGGTGGACTCAGATTTGACCTCTCCCCAAGAATTGGGAAAGGGGGCAGATAAATGGGTCAGAACCAGGATTAGGCCTAAGACTCAGGGCAATGACCAGAAGAAGGAGTCTACCAAGCCTCAAGATAAGGGTGGGGATAAAAACAAAGAAAAGACTTCCCCAGGGCCCCAAAACTCCAAGGATGGGGGTGGGTCCCAAGACACTTCATCTGTTCAGAAAAAGCCATACTGCCATGTCTGTAAACAGACTGGCCATTGGAAATCAGACAGCTGTTGTCCAAAGAATGGCAATAATGAAAATATACCTCCAAAAACAACTCCAACACCTCCTGTTACTGTCAGCAGTAATCCCCCAGGAAGTGGGAGCACCCCCAGGAATCTGGGTGGGTTTACTTTTGGAGCGCAGGTGGAACCTGGCTTACCCTTGTCCCCAACCACTTCTGTCTGTGAAAATGGCATGGGGTTTGCCAACTTTACTGATTGCCCAAATACTTTGAGCAAGTACAGACAGGAGCCCCTCATCAATGGTTTGAAAGTTGATGCCTTTAGAGACACAGGGGCTAGCATCACCATGGTGGCTGACTGTATAGTCCCCTCTAAGCAACTTTTACCTGGTGCCACATACCAGGTGACAAACATTGATGGAATACAAACCAATCATCCCATGGCAGTAGTAAGTCTGAGCTGGGGAGGTGTCACTGGCCCAAAGAGAGTGGCAGTGTCAGCACACTTGCCTGTAGACTGCCTACTAGGAAATGATTTGGAAATCTCAGCCTGGTCTGAGGTTTAACAGAAAATCCATTCTAGAATGGTAAATGCCAATGGAAAGGTTAGTGGGGCTGTAATGGCTACAGCCTCAATCCAAGATGTCCTTCCTGAAAAGGTTGGTAGGGCTGTGCAAGACTCAGCCCCATCTTTAGCTAACTCCCTTCCTGAAAAGATTAGCAGAGCTGTTATGATAACAGCACATACCCAAACTGAGTCTCTTCCTGAAAAGGTTGGTGGGGCTGTGATGTCCACAGCCCAAACTCAAACAGATATGTGTGTTGTAAAGCCTGAAATGATGGATCACTCTTCCCAAACTGAGAGCATGGAGGAGGAAGAGAAATCTCCCCACACCAGACATTAGGACAGGATCAGCCTCCTCAGGGAACTGATCTTACCCCTGATGAAGGAACTGCCCCAGAGGTTGTTAGGCCTGGCCTGACAGAGCCTCTGATGGCAGTGGACCCTTCTCAGGTGGGACCCAGTCTGGAGCAGGTAACCTGCCCCTCTCTACCTTGCCTTAGTCAGCCCAGGGCTGCAGAGGACAACAAGGACAGTGAGACCCAGTGGGCCCCCTGTCAACTAAAGCACCCCCATCAGCAGATTAGGGGCACCAAAACTAGTAGCCCTAGTAAGGTGAAAACTTTAAAACCTCCTGTGGGAACCCCCTTAAAAGTAATTAGGGACCTCCCACAGATGGATTCTGTTGGGCACAGCCAATCCTGGGACCCAAAGGGCCCAAACCTGAATTGTCCCTCCAGTAAGCCAAAACAAGGGACCCAGCCTCCAGCTTTAGGTAGCCAGAGGTTGACCCTGAGAGCACAGTGCAACTCAGTTGAAGAAAGAAAGGCACACATGGAGGAAGATAATTGGAGGAAGCTGAGCCCTAAATTAGTGGAGCCTCACTTCAATACTCCATATCAAAACCAGCCTTTTACTTTGCATAAACACACCCAAGGTAGTGATTCCCTATGGTGGAGACCCTCTAATACCCCAAGTGTGAGGGACTGCTTAGTGGGCCATGAGACAGGGGGTACCCCATGCTAGTGCAGGTACTTCCTTATATGGCCACTCAGGCAATATAGGCTTACCTGGACAAGGATAGCCTTATCTCCTTTTGTTTGGGGGAGGGGGGGGGGATTGTGTAGGAAGGTGGATACCTGACTATGGTTACCCCAGATGTTTTGCCTTGTTTTAGCTGGTTTTCAACTTAGTTGGCCTGGTTCCCTGCTAATCAGGGCCCCAGGCTATCTGCTCTCTCTGTAAAATGGATTCCATGTACCCTAGGTGCATAACTAGATTGGCTTGGATCACCTTATCAGCCCCTGTACAGTCCACTATAGGTGCACAGGGCATAAGTGCATCCAAGGCCTACCAGGGGCTGCAGCTTATCTTTTGCCACCCCTGGCTGGCTATCCAAAATTGACACAACTGGCTGATCACTCAGCTGGGGCAAGGTGGTGTAATCACCCCTTGCTTAGATATAGTATGCCTATATCTAAACCTATCTGCACACATATATACCTATAAGTCACTCCTATGGCAGGCCTTAACAATCCTGGAGGCAGAGTGCTTGGTTTTATGTGAGATGGTGCTCTAGCATGAGCTGAGTCTGTCTACAGCTGTCGGGACCAAGTCTCTAAGCTGTTCCGGGATATTGCCATATCATATACTATTAAGTGCATTATAATCCATCGCGGTTATATGTTAACTTTGGTTTGGCTTTATCAAAACATGTTGTGTAAGGTGTCATACGATTTGGAATACTATCCCCTCGACAGTCCTGTCGACGGGGATAGCATTTCATCTCTCTAGAGGGAGACGACATGTTACTTTGCTAAAACGCGGTTGATTTTAAAAGGAGCCTCAGCACCACAAAATGGATGCTTCTGCCACAGACACGGGTCTGACCTCCTGCTGCTGACCGAAACTCAGCCAAGGAGGCCTGGTCAAAGGGTTTCCTGTCACAGGGAGGTGTCACACCACCCCAGACAGGAGATAGTGGATTGTAGCAGGGAGGTTTGAAAGAAACCAGACACTGCCTGGGGAGCACAAGGCTTCCCCTTGCATAATCCGGTCAAACCGGTTCTGAGGCTCACCAGCCCCAGTCCCAGCGTGACCCTGGACAAAGGGAAAGGGGTGTAACCACCCCCTTCCTGGGTCCCACCCATAGGAGGGACCTAGCAGGTAATCCAGCCCCCTAGATTGGTATAAGAATGGGAGCAGTGCCAAAGCACTCAGATTATCCTGACAAACTTATGAAATGAAACTCTGGACCCTTCGACATCCTACTCGATGTAGAAGACTGAAGAATCTCCCTTGTGGTCAAGGAGTGACCACCCTGTGCAAACAGGCACCATCCAAAATCTCGACGTTTGCTTTGTTGCAGTTCCCGCCGGAACTCGAGCGACAGAGTTCGACAAGACCAAGCGAGCCTGCCTTCTAACAGCCCGATCCACAGTTCCTGCAGAGCTGAGACCCGTGGAGGCAACCGGAAGCGTGGGGCCCGCCATCTTGGAAAGACCACGAGACGCTGACCCTGCAGCCCACGAGTGACCCTCGAAGCTGTACATCGGGGTTTGAGAAGCCCCAGCCCTGAGCCTCTTTTGCACCAAATCTCACCCCTCTACACTCACCGAGTGCTGCGTGGGGCCCTTCTGCTTCTTTTGGCTCAACGCGTTGGCCCGGTCACTTGCCCGTTGGCTTGTAACCCCTGTGCCGACGAACCTTGAAATCTAACTTGCGATTCTGGTTGCTCCAGTCTTGCACCCGCTCCTCTGAAAAGGAGCACCCGCTCTGACCCTCCTGGTCCGAGTGCAACACCATCTTCGAATCCTGCGTGGGTTGCCCTTGCCAAGGGTTGTTTGCTCCAATCCGGAAGCCGACAGCGAGAGCCTGCGTGGGACAGCTCGTGATCCACTCCTGGACATCCTCGGTGCCCCAGAGTCCACGTGGCAGTGGAGAGAAGCGACCCGTCAGCGACCTGAAAGCTCCCGACATTGCCTGGTTCCTTCTGGTTCCACCCTGGTCACTGCTAAGTGACCCATGACTCTGTCCCTTCTGCTTTCAGATCATCTTTAACTTCGATCCACCCTTGGATCACACCGGACACTTCTCGTCTGGACGCCTGCAGCATCTTCAGCTTCAAGCACCAGCAACCTGCGTGACAAAACCCGACACTACTTCGCACCTGTGCACCCGCTTCCTGTGGGTGAGGTAACTCAGCAACGCCGGTTTTCCTACACTGGTACACACCTCTAGTGTATGTGTCTTAAGTTTCGTCCTTCTAGGTTGAGCGGAAGTATTCTTAAACAGTAACTTTATAACTTTTACGCACCATTGACTTTGCATTGGAGCATGCCTGTGCTTTAAGCGCTGCACCCGAATCCTGCAGGCTTTTCCCGACTTCAGCATTGCTAGTCCCGACTGCTCCCAGCGGTTCCCTAGGCCTAACCACTGTTCGATTGGTATCTCTTATACCACTTTCTTAATATATGGTCTGAGTGGCCACCCGCCCTCATCCATAATTGTGCAACTTTGAATGTTTAACTGTGCTATTGTTTAAACGCTTGTGCCTCTAGACTCATAAAGAGTATAGAGGATTATTCTAGTAATAAATACATATATTTTTATAATATATAACTTGTGGGGTGTCCTTTCATTTGATATTACAGGATTGTGATTGGTAAAACAGCTCGCTTAACATGATCTCTAGAGTTAAGCCTTTAAGGCTACTTAGTCCATGCTACCCTTAGGATAGCTTGTCTATAAGGTTGACTTACAACCAGACACCATAAGGGATTGTTTGGACTGATACAAGGTGGTTCCAGAATTGGAAACATCATATATCAGGCCAACTTCTCACAAACAAAAAAACTGAAGCAAAGTAATTAAAACAGAAAGTATGGAATACCCCACCCGCCACTTTCCTTTGGAAGAATCATCTTCTTATGTGCTCTACGCTGGCGCTTATACGCCCATATGAACCTGCCTGACATCCTTTCTAATTTCTTGAAACAGCTAAAAGGAAATTCGAGAGGGATTGTTCTGAACATATATAGAAAATTCGGGAGTATAAGCATTTTTAAGACGTTATTTCGACCGTATAAAGATAGGTGAAGGTGGTCAATACGTTCCAATGAAGAATTAGCTTTTTTTAAAACTGTATTAAAATTAAGTTCTGGAATTGCAGACACTGGAGTTGTATTTATAATACCCAAGTATGTAGCTACTGACACAGTATTCAGGTGTATGAGGGGGTGCTGACCAGTATATAGAATTTGAGTTTTAGCCAAATTTAATTTATAGCCCGAAAAGGCACCGAATTGAGTCGCAAGCTGTTCTATCTTTGGTAGTGCCTTTGCAATATCAGTAGTAGTCACCACAATGTCATCTGCATAAGCGAGAGCTCTATAGTTGGTATTTGCAACATGCACAGGGACTATATCTTCCGCTTGGTTCAGTTTATTTTAGAAAATGTCGATATACAGGGCAAACAAAAGTGGTGATGACGGACAGCCCTGGCGTGTACCGCGATAGGTAGAAAACGGAGCAGATTTTTTTGCTCCAATTTTAATACAGGAAGTTGGTGAATCATGCAATGCTTTTAATGCGGTGATCATCCGAGGACCAAAGCCTTTCAATGAAAGGAGATCCCAGAGGTACGGCCAAGCCACCCTGTCGAATGCCTTCTCGGCATCCAACAGGGTGATCCCAAGTGCCGTATTAGTCCCCTGGGCCCAGTACATTAGAGCATTCACCCGCCGAACATGGTCCGCGGTATCGCGATTAGGGATGAAACCGTGTTGCCAGTGTGTGACCACGGTAGATATTATACCGGAAAGACGAGAAGCTAAAATTTTAGAAAAGATCTTGCTGTCAGCATTAATTAGAGAAATCGGCCTGTAAGAGGCTGTACCACAAATAGTGCTCACGACGGACGCATCCCTCCTGGGGTGGGGGGCGCATCTCCTTCATTATACAGTGCAGGGACTACGGTCGGATCAACAGAAAAAGATGCACATCAATCTGCTGGAATTGATGACAATCTTCATGGCTCTGAAGGCTTTCAAGATACATCTGTGCAACAAGGTCTTGTTGATCCGGACGGACAACATGACGGCCATGTATTACATTCAGAAGCAGGGAGGTACTCACTCTCCACAGTTGTCACACTTGGCTCAGAGCATGTGGAAGTGGGCCATTCAGAGGAACATTTTCCTCATGGCGGAGCACCTCCCGGGCCAGGACAACCAGATGGCGGATCTGCTCAGCAGGCACAGCCATCAGGTGCACAAGTGGGAGATTCATCCCTCGGTGCTGCAACCATACTTCCAGCAGTGGGGACATCCAGACATCGACCTGTTCGCCACAAACGAGAACGCAAAATGGCCAAACTCCGCCGCCAGGTTCCCACACTCGCGGTCTCAGTGCAATGCGATATGGATGAACTGGTCAGGCAGATTTGCGTACGCTTTTCCGCCGGCCCCGCTCATACCTCTGGTGGAACGGAAACTCAAACAGCACTCGATGACTCTCATCCTGGTTGCTCCAACGTGGGCGAAGCAGGCATGGTACACCACGTTCCTAGAACTTTCCGTGGTGCCTCATCAAAGACTGCGTCTTACGCCCAGTCTTCTCACCCAGAGCCATGGCGAAGTTCAGCACCCAGATCCGCAACAGTTAAACCTTGCGATATGGCTCCTGAAGTCATAGAATTTGGGTATCTGAATCTGCCTCCTGATTGTATGGACATCATCAAGGAGGCAAGACGGCCTACCACTAGGGCCTGCTATGCTGCCAAATGGAAACGTTTTGTCATTTACGGCTCCAACCATGACATAAACCCGCTGAATGCATCAACACAGAACATTTCACTGTTCCGAGTGCCAGCCATAAAGGCTTTTATGGAGGGACTCAAACGAGTCATTCCACCCAGAAGACCACCTTCGCCGGTCTGGAATCTTAATATAGTTTTGACCAGACTGATGGGACCTCCTTTCGAACCTCTCCACTCTTGTGAGATACAGTTCCTAACTTGGAAGGTTGCCTTCTTAGTAGCGATCACGTCGCTGAGACGGGTTAGCGAGCTGCAAGCCCTAACCATCCAAGAACCTTTAATACAGGTTCACGCAAATAGGGTGGTGCTACGCACTAACCCTAAATTCATGCCCAAGGTAGTTTCTCAGTTCCACATTAATCAAACTATTGAACTGCCAGTTTTCTTCCCTAATCCAGACTCCGTAGCAGAAAGATCACTGCACACATTAGACGTCAAACCAGCTCTCCTGTACTATATAGACAGGGCGAAGGATTTCAGGAAGACTAAACAACTCTTTGTTGCTTTTTCACCACAGCACAAGGGCAAACCCATTTCCAAATCAGGTATAGCCAGATGGATTGTTAAGTGTATTCAGATTTGTTATCAGAAGGCTAAACGCACACTAACAGTCTCCCCAAGGGCGCATTCCACACGCAAGCTAGGAGCATCCATGGCTTTCCTGGGTAACATTCCATTAGAGGACATATGTAGAGCAGCCACATGGAATAACATACATACATTCACCAAACACTATTGTGTTGATGTACATTCCAAGCAGCAGGCTGCTGTAGATCAGGCTGTTCTAAAGTCCCTCTTTCAGGCTGCTGCAGCTGGCTCGGGCAACCGCCGCTAAGGGAGAAACTGCTATTTAGTCTATGCACAAGATATGAATTTAGCGGCCCACATGCCTCGAACGGAATATGCTACTTACCAGTATGCATCTGTTCTTGGCATGTAGGGCCGCTAACATTCATATCGCCCGCCCATCCTCCCCGGTGCCTGTCGCAGCTGTAGTAGTCAGAATTATTTGTAAGCATGGTCATCAAGTATTGTATTGGACTCCATCTCTGCCACAATGGCGAAAAACAATCTGAGGATGGAGATGATGCCCATGCGCACTGTAGTCCAGGGGAGGAGCCACCTATCTTGTGATACTTCAAAGACTCTTCCAGGACAACAAGGTGCAATCATCCGGACCCAACACAAGGCGGCAATCTATGCACAAGATATGAATGTTAGTGGCCCTACATGCCAAGAACAGGTGCATACTGGTAAGTAGCATATTCCTTGTGTGGATTAGATTCCACTGGTGGCAGCAATTTTCCTAGAGAGAGAGAGAGAGAGACAGACAGACAGGGCCTATGATAATAGAAACCTGACAAAGATTGTGCCCCCCTACAAGGAAGGGGATGACCTCCACAAGTGGATAACTGTTCTTGAGAGAGCCTGCATGGTACAGCAGGTTCCTGAAGAACAGTGGGCAGCAATCTTATGGTACTCCTTTTCTGAGAAAGGGAGAGATAAGCTCCTCACTGTCAGACATGAGGATGCTAACAACTACAAAGTCCTGAAGAGTGCTCTAATAGATGGGTTTGGCTTAACCACTGAACAATACAGGTTAAGGTTCAGAGACACCCAGAAGAGACAGACTCAGGACTGGACTGATTTTGTAGATTGTGCTACTAAGGCTCTGGAGGGTTGGCTACATGGCAGCAAAGTACATGACTTTACAGGATTATATGATTTGATTATGAGGGAGCAGATCCTAAGTAATTGTCAGTACCAGCTCTTACACCAGCACCTGGTGGACTCAGATTTGACCTCTCCCCAAGAATTGGGAAAGGGGGCAGATAAATGGGTCAGAACCAGGATTAGGCCTAAGACTCAGGGCAATGACCAGAAGAAGGAGTCTACCAAGCCTCAAGATAAGGGTGGGGATAAAAACAAAGAAAAGACTTCCCCAGGGCCCCAAAACTCCAAGGATGGGGGTGGGTCCCAAGACACTTCATCTGTTCAGAAAAAGCCATACTGCCATGTCTGTAAACAGACTGGCCATTGGAAATCAGACAGCTGTTGTCCAAAGAATGGCAATAATGAAAATATACCTCCAAAAACAACTCCAACACCTCCTGTTACTGTCAGCAGTAATCCCCCAGGAAGTGGGAGCACCCCCAGGAATCTGGGTGGGTTTACTTTTGGAGCGCAGGTGGAACCTGGCTTACCCTTGTCCCCAACCACTTCTGTCTGTGAAAATGGCATGGGGTTTGCCAACTTTACTGATTGCCCAAATACTTTGAGCAAGTACAGACAGGAGCCCCTCATCAATGGTTTGAAAGTTGATGCCTTTAGAGACACAGGGGCTAGCATCACCATGGTGGCTGACTGTATAGTCCCCTCTAAGCAACTTTTACCTGGTGCCACATACCAGGTGACAAACATTGATGGAATACAAACCAATCATCCCATGGCAGTAGTAAGTCTGAGCTGGGGAGGTGTCACTGGCCCAAAGAGAGTGGCAGTGTCAGCACACTTGCCTGTAGACTGCCTACTAGGAAATGATTTGGAAATCTCAGCCTGGTCTGAGGTTTAACAGAAAATCCATTCTAGAATGGTAAATGCCAATGGAAAGGTTAGTGGGGCTGTAATGGCTACAGCCTCAATCCAAGATGTCCTTCCTGAAAAGGTTGGTAGGGCTGTGCAAGACTCAGCCCCATCTTTAGCTAACTCCCTTCCTGAAAAGATTAGCAGAGCTGTTATGATAACAGCACATACCCAAACTGAGTCTCTTCCTGAAAAGGTTGGTGGGGCTGTGATGTCCACAGCCCAAACTCAAACAGATATGTGTGTTGTAAAGCCTGAAATGATGGATCACTCTTCCCAAACTGAGAGCATGGAGGAGGAAGAGAAATCTCCCCACACCAGACATTAGGACAGGATCAGCCTCCTCAGGGAACTGATCTTACCCCTGATGAAG